>NW_026129591.1:32500-44778 GCF_022985175.1 Labeo rohita | reverse complement strand
AGTCAACTCAAAAACAGTTTCTTCAACTTGAAATGTTAAATTATATAAGTGACAACTTAGATATTTGAGTTGAATCAACTTCAAATTTTAAGGCAGCTGGTTTACTTACCCATCTGTTAAGTTTAGCAAACACAAATATCTGAGTTGTTACTTAGTACAACTTAACATTTCAAGTTGAATAAGCTTGTTTTAGTTGACTGAACTTAAAATTTTAAGGCAGCAGGGGAACAAATTATTTTAAGATGACTCAACAAGTTGTATTTTATTTTTTTTACAGTGTATGTGTTTACAAATGTACAATTTTCTGATTCTATAAATACATATGTCAGTTATGACTTTATTATAAAGACTATTACTTTAATATAGAGATTGAGCTGATGTCCTTATTCAAAAACAATAGCAATGATTTCTGAACAGCCAATATGAGTAAACATATTAAATATCATTACATCAGCAGGTCTCATGTAAAAATGTGTCTGGCTGTATCTTTAGACATAATACACATTTTAAAAATATTTTCAAATAAATATATTCAAAATGTATCCATTTGCCACAGTATTTAATGGACAAAAAGTACATGAAGTTTGAAACTCTAAATATGAACTTGAAATGACCAGTAGGTGGAGACATTTAATCAAATGATTCAGTCAGGAATGATGTGCTAACAGGATCCTCTGTAGAACTGCTGGCACTTACATTGGGTTTTCTTACATTGAGTTTTGGGCCCAAATCTCAGAACAGTGGTTAAATCCTCTCTGTTGCTTAAAAAACATGGCAGGGTAATAGTGCCACCCTTTTGTCCTGTCACAGGTAGAGAAGCAGCACCTACAAATAAAAACAGCATTGAAATCACAGCACAATATTGAGAATGTAGTATTTATTAATGTCACCAATCCTTATTTTTTTAAAAACAATTTTTATTTGTTACACATAGGCCTACTCACCATGCAAGACAATCAGTAGAAAAAGAATACTGTGCAGAAAGTTGTGTCCAAAAAAAAAACTGCCTATAAAGCACTGACCACAATGCAACTCTAAACTCAACAGTTTTTGTGTTTGTTTGTTTGTTTTATTGTTATTCAGTACCACTTTACACCATTAGAAGAAATTGCACACAAACTTCATTGGACCTTTTGTCTGCCATCAGTGTCTGTTTAAATATTAAAAGTGAACCAGATTTTCTCCTTTGTAACATGCCTCACTTGCAGTGTTGGGGGTAATGCATTACAAGTAACGCGAGTTACGTACTATTACTTTTTCCATGTAACTAGTAAAGTAACGCATTACTTTTTAATTGACAAGAAAATATCTGAGTTACTTTTTTCAAAAAACGAACGAAAAAAAACTAAAAACTAAATAACTTTTTCCCCCCATTTATTAATTAAAAGCTCTCCTGTCCCCATGTTGAGAAAAATCGGGAGAAAGATGTTTGCTCTAGGATAAATGTGAACATGCATTAATTCATCTCACTAACAAAAATGAATTTGTTTTCCCTTTTTTATTGCTGAAGAGTTGACATTTTTTCTTCTGCTTTCTACTGTACAGACGTGAATTTACTTTTCTCAAAGTCTGAGGCTTTTGGTGTGAAAAGGCTTTTACATCTGCCAAAAATATAACTTTTTATATTAAAAACAAACAAGCAAACCCTGGCCAGATTTAAAAAGCAACGCAAAAGTAAAGTAACGCATTACTTTCCATAAAAAGTAACTAACGAAATTAAAATGGCTGTGGATGAATAAAACTTCCTAAACACATACTAAAACACAACTAAAATACAAAATGATGATGATAATGATAATAATAATAATAATTGCATGCATAACCATGCTAAAATTGTTTATTTCCACCAAATATGGTTCGCTAGGACAGTTTTGAACAGTGGTACATATATAAAAACAATGTTATGAAACAACTTCCAAAAATTGTGCTTAATTGCAGAAAAAGGAGTTTCTTAAAGTTACACACTGACTTTTTAGAGTTTTAAACACATTTACCTTAAAATGATGAGACCTACACTGTAAAAAACAATTTGTTGAGTCAACTTAAAATAATTTGTAACCTGGCTGCCTTAAAATTTTAAGTTCAGTCAACTCAAAAGGTTTATTCAACTTTAAATTTTAAATTATACTAAGTGACAACTTAGATATTTGAGTTGAATCAACTTAAAATTTTAAGGCAGCTGGGTTACTTACCCATCTGTTAAGTTTAGCAAACACAAATATCTAAGTTGTTACTTAGTACAACTTAACATTTCAAGTTGACTAAACTTATTTTAGTTGACTGAACTTAAAATTTTAAGGCAGCAGGGTAACTAATTATTTTAAGCTGACTCAACAAATTGTGTTTTTTATTTTTTACAGTGTATCTACGTAAGTGTTTATGAGAGAGGGGAACACAGGAATATATGCACTCTTTACATAAAGTTTCATAATTCATAAAGAAAAGGATGACCTACTATATTTGCCAGGATCTGCTAAATATAACTAAAGTATTCTGAAATTAGTACAGAACAATACAGAGTACCATTCAGCTGCTGTGTTAAATGCATCCTCTGTCGGAACAGAATTGGCTAGATGGCGCTGTCTCATAAATAAAAATAAATAACATCCAGCTCCACAATACTGTGATCCTGCAGTACCAGAGGCTGCAATTTCAGAATCTCATTTCCAGGATGTTATTTATTTATTTATTTTTTGAGACAGTGCCATCTAGCCAATTCTGTTCCAACAGAGGGGACCTGACTCAAACCTCAAACAAACAGATGCAAAGACTAGATCAACAGAAACTATTTCTTTTTTTTTTTTTCCTTTTTTTTTGATATAGGAGCTGTCATGGACTTGAGTGTGAGAGGCAGTGTCGTGAGTCTCTATTTAGTGTTTTGATTGGCTAACATCACTACATGAGAAAACTTAGTTCAGCCATTTCTAGTTCATCGCATTTGCTCTATATATCCCTATGTCCCGACTGTATGTCTTTGGTATTAACTGATTCTTACCTTTTTCTTGGTACTGAAGTCAAATCTCCTGTTCCCATATTCTTTTGAATCTCAAACAGATGCCTCCCGATCTCCTTTCTCTTTTTTGCAAGGTGTTACATACCACTTAAATACACCTCCAAATTAATTCACAGTGATTATTCAGTTTAAAGGAGAAGTCCACTTCCAGAACAACAATTCACTAATAATTTACTCACCCCCTTGTCATCCAAGATGTTCATGTCTTTCTGTCTTCAGTCGTTAAGAAATTATGGTTTTTGAGGAAAACATTTCAGCATTTTTCTTCATATAATGGACTTCAATTGTGCCCCTGATTTTGAACTTCCAAAATGTAGTTTAAATGCTGCTTCAAAGGGCTCTAAATGATCCCATCAGAGGAAGAAGGGCCTTATCTAGTGAAATAAGTCTTCTTTTTTTTCAGAAAATAAAAATGTGTATAGTTTTTAAGCACAAAAGCTGGTGTAACACAGGTTCTGGCATGCACAATCACGATGCTACGTACTATTGAATCAGGTCGAAAGGTCACGCCGAACGTAGGCGGAACTACAGACCCAGTGTTTACAAAGCGAATGCACAAAGACTAAGAAAGTGCAAGTAAGTCAAACGCTGTTTACAAACAAAAAGGTACAACAATGTCGGACTATTCTCTACCTTTTTTAGCCAGAGTACACAGACGATAAACCTAGACATGATTCATAATAGTGATGGGAAGTTCGAATAATTTTACCGACTCGGAACGCTGAGTCTAGTTCAGCAAAGTGAACAAATCTTTTTTCAAGTCATTTTGTTAATTATAGCAAAATCAGTGTCTCGTGACAGCCCCATAAGATAAATGAATGACTCGAAAATCCTGAAGACTCGAAACAGGTGAACTAATTCCAGTACAGAACCTAATAAGATGTTGCGCATGCACGACTGAACGAATCACTCCCCGAGATGACTCGTCCTTCGCGAGTCACAATAAAGATTCATTCAAAATGAATGAATCGTATAAGAACGACCCGTGGACGTGCATCCGAGAGGTTGTGTGTCACACCCCTGTGGACTGTTTATGTTGGTTTCTCCCCCTTGTGCCCATATTTGGTTGTTCCTGTTTCCTGTCCTCGTTTAATCATCATTAGTTTTCCTTGTTTCACCTGTGTCCTTGTCTGTCCAGCCCCAAACACCCCCACATCCTCCAAAGCTCCATCTGCTTCCTCAGCCCAGAACCGCCGGCCACGGCTCGCTCAAACCCACCGGCCGCTGCCCAGCACTCAAACCCGCCGGTCTCTCATGTGGCAAGCCACATTAACATTGAGGACATTATGGACCTGGCGCTCCCCATGGGGTTTGATGCCCCTATCCAGCACTCCTGAGCTGGTCCCGTCCAGCCCTCCTTCTCGTCCAGAGCCTGCTCCTCCTGAGCGCCCTCCAGTGCCAGAGCCTCCTGAGCCCGCTCCTTCCGAGATGCACCTTCCGGGAGGGGAGAGTAATGTCACACCCCTGTGGACTGTTTATGTTGGTTTCTCCTTCTTGTGCCCATATTTGGTTGTTCCTGTTTCCTGTCCTTGTTTAATCATCATTAGTTTTCCTTGTTTCACCTGTGCCTTAATTAAGTTCATCGTTATCACCTGTCTTTATAAGTTGCATTCTGTTCAGTGTTTGGTGTCCGGTCTCATCAATGTATGCGTGTATACCCTCCTCCTGTGGATTTACCTGTTTTGGAATTACCTGTGGAATATAATAAAGACTTTATCCTTGACCTTCATCTTTGTTCGCCCCTTCCTCGCATGATATGTGACACTGTTCTACGCAAGCTTTTGTGCTTAAAAAGTATAACATTTTTATTTTTCGAAAAAAATGGCAGATCGTTTCGCTAGATAAGACCCTTCTTCCTCGGCTGGGATCGTTTAGGGCCCTTTGAAGCTGCATTTAAACCAAAATTTCGAAGTTCAAAATCTGGGCACCAATGAAGTCCATTATATGAAGAAAAATCCTAAAATATTTTCCTCAAAAACCATAATTTCTTTATGACTGAAGACAGAAAGACATGCACATCTTGGATGACAAGGCGGTGTGTAAATTATTTGTAAATTGTTGTTTTGGAAGTGGACTTCTCCTTTAAATGTGCTTTTTATCTACCACCATTCACTCCTGCAGTAACCCAAATCAATTAGATAAAAATTCAGTTGTTATGTAGAGGTTTAGCATAATGATCAGGTTTTTCTAAAGGTTTTCAGAAAATGCTAAAACACATACATTTTCTCAGTTTTAATGCAGTTTATTTAAACTGCAAAGAATACATTTAACCTTAAGACATCTGACTACATTATTTAATCAAGCTTTATGTGCTACAAAAGAGCAACAGTAACAGTGTTTTCTATAAATGTTACTAAAAATCCACAAGTGAACCAAACAAACCTAATAACCACAATCATTACTGACTGTTTAAGTTTCACTGGTAATGAAACAGGCGACATTTGCCACAACATCTGAGGTTTTCAGAAGTGAAAGTAGATCTGGTCAACAGGAAAAGACATCCAAGCCCCAGTCTTCTGTTTTATTTTGTGGTAAACTACAGCAATGCAAAGATCTACTGTAGTTAAGAGGTCATTTAGTTGATTTGTGCTGAATCCGAGATGAGCGTTTGGCTGCGGCCCATCCTTTCTGCCAACCATGATAGTGAATGATTCTTCCTGCAGCGATTGTAGCCACAAAAAACACAAGCACAGCCAGACCAACACCTCCGAACATCAGCACACTCTCTGTTACCGTCACCCCGTCTGCAGACAGAGACAAGATTTAGTCTTGTTTGCATCAAAAAGTGTTAACTACAAAATACAATACAGAACACGGTAAAGCAGTTAAAACATTAACAATGAAATATACAACATAATATGTCACCTGTGTTGTCAGCTTCTTCTTTTGTCTTTTGTACTACAATAAGACCTGTGAATATATGATACATTTTCACACAGAACTGTTTTTGGTTGTTAATTGTATAAGACTGAGTTAAGATAAGCTGCAGTTTTTATATGCAATAAAAATGATAATGGCATTTCAGGGCCTTTAGGATTTGTTTTTACTGTTCAAGAAATGTAGGTTGGTAGGTGTTTGTGGTCTGAAAATGTACTCTGATTTCCAATATGAAAGGAATATGAAATATTCATTTAGTATTAGGGGAAAAACTGGTTTTATTCAAAGGAAAAACATACTATCCTGCATCACTAAATCAACCTAATTATGTTTATTTATGCCAAAAAACTACTTTTATGGATTAAATCAGAAAAGCTTGCTCTGTAATGTTTTACATAACTCATCTAACTCCCCCTGCACTGACAAATTTAAGCTATAATAGGAAAAACTGAAATCTGTTACCCTCGACCTCCAGTCTGATGGGTTTGTCGAAGAACATCTCTGGAGCGTCAGACTTTGTTCCACAGAAATAAAGACCCGAATCTGACTCTGTTACTCCAGAAATCTCTAGAATGGCTCTGGTGACCCAAGTGTCTGCAGTCATTTTTAGACGAATGCTGTTTGTATTGTAGTTGGTCAGAAGAACTCTTCCTTTGTTGTCTTTCTCTGCAGAAATCAGTAGGTCGAGTTGTTGTTCAGATCTGAGGTGATACCAGGCGATTTCATATCGGTTTCTCATGCTGCAGTTCAGACTGATGCTTTCTCCCATTTGAACTCTTAGCAGATCAGAAGATCCTTGTATTGACACATTTGCAGAAAAAAAAAATATTTATACTATGTTAATAGCTATTTTATTTGAGGTAGATATGTTAATGTTATAATGTTTGCAATAGAATATATTTACCACGGGACGTGGTTTGCACAGTCCAAGAAAATAGACTGAAGAAAATGATTTTCTCCATTGTGTCGGTCGTTCATAAAGGTGTTAATCAAACTAAAGGTTCCAGCACAATGCAGCGGCACTAAACCACAACACTTTCCATTTCCTTTCCAGTCAAGAATAGTCTCTGTATCAGATCAACTATTTGTTGCATCAAACATCTTTCTGCTGTAATGAAAATTTTCATGATTTTCCAATGCAGTTTATACTGGATGGTCCCCGTTAGCTTGCATAGACACTTGGGTTGTGTAGATTGTGTAGAAGTCCATGGATAAATATCAATTAATAATTGTGGCCATATTACAGAAAAGCTTTTTGCAAAAAAAATGACAGCGATGTCTAATTTAAAATGAAATCTGTTTATGAGAGTGTATATAACTTTACATTAACTGCAATTCTGTAATATCAGTCTCATGTTACCACATGTAATAGTAACATGTAATTAAGCATACTGTAAAGTGTTGAGGTTACAGAATGGTGCATATGTTTTCTGTTTTTTTTTTTTGTTGTTTTTTTTTTTTTTTTTTTTTTTTTTAAGGTGATGCGAGACAGGAAGCTTAGGCTGCAGTTTTGAACAAGTCACAGCCGCTTAGTCTTCCAACACCTTCTGTGATCAAAGGAAAGAGTCACAAAACTTTTAAAGCATTTATCAAGATGTGTTTAAATGTATGGACAGCAGAACAGATGTAATACTGCATATACAAGTTTTATTTTCTTTCACATTCTCTTTGTCTTTCACAGTCAGTGTTAAACATGAGTGGAATACAACTGATTGAAAACAAGTATTACAGATACTGTATTGATGAAAAACATTGTCTCATGTTCACTTGGTCACAAAACCTTCACAGTCACAGTGATGTAATAAGAAGGACTTAAGATTGATGTTTTTATCTGAAACACAATTTGGTACAGTTTTTAACAAAAATAAAATTGCAGTAAAAATGTATGCAAAATAAGTGCATAATATGCATCAAAAATCCAAAAATTGTGCTGCTTCTGGATTGTATTGTGCATAACAATACAAAAATATTAAAATATTACAGCATTTAAAAAAAAGAACTGTATCAAAAGTAGTTATGAAATTTAAAAAGCAGCAAGATTAAAAAAAAAAAAAATACATAATACATATACATACATACACATACAAAGAAAAATACTGTAAAAAGCAGTCAAAGGCAAGAGGGCAAGGACAAAAATCTCAAGAATGTTTAATATTGGACAAACATTTGTGCAGCTTTGAAAGTGCTCTTTCTGGTGTTGGCATATTTAAACATATTTTTGTGGGGTTACACATAGGGGATCACTTTTAAAGACAGGGTTAGTGAAAATCAATATAAAGTGGTTCTATGCGTTTCCATCAAGGAGTCACCAGAGCTGCATGTTAACTCTTTTTGTACAAATCACTGGTGCTACAGAGATTGAAAGTTTTAAGCACAGGCCAAAATTAGTGTGAAATTGTAGCACAGTAGTGTGTGACTGGTAAAGGACATTAATGTTCTCTGTTTGAGAACATAATGTGAACTAATTACATTTACAGTATGTTATAACAATAGCATAAACAATGCTAGGTGAAGAATGTTTACATTTTTGAACATACAGACCAATTACAGGTTTGTAAACATTCAAGATGTGTGCGGATCATAGTTGTAGAAAGCCTGGGAGAGACTTTTGTCTTTATGGCTTTAGAATTACACTATTGGTACAAAATAGTTAGATTTAGATGATATTGATTAGATGTCATTTTCAAAATGTTCTCTGCATATTCCAAGAGTTTGTGACTCAGCGATAAGCACTGTTATTCAATGAAACTGATTTTAGATAGTGGGATTTTACAGATCCGAAACAGGGATTATGTTTTTTTTGCGGGCGGAGCCTATCTGGTGGCAGAAAATGACTTTTTTCAAGTGGCAGTCTATAGAGCCATGGAATAAAATATTAAATTTGATTTTATATTTCAAAATTCTGACTTTATTCTCACAATTCCGAGATTATATTTCACACTTCTAATAAGGAAAACCAACTGCTCATTCTCTCTTTTCCCCTTGGCTCTTCTGGGTTTTTTCCCCTCAGAATTGACAAACTCAAAGTCTGAATTAGGAGATATAAACTTGCATTTGCGAGAAAAAAGGTCAGAATTGTGAGATAAAATAAATAAATGTTATGTAGAAATGGTAATAGTAATAGGTTTAAACTAATATTTCATGCTGCAACTGTAGGGATAATACAATAGTGTGCAACAGTAAATATGTAGACCTATGCCCGGTTTGCATAAAGAACCTTAAATAAAGTTTTTCCCTTAAGTATGAAACTTAAGGCATGATTTCCCCTTACCTAAGGGGATGATTTAAGGCTGTTGCATATAATCCCTTAAACACTTCCCTTACTAAAGAGAAACTGTTAAGTATTTTACGACAGCGAATCAAGTTTTGCCATTAAAAAAATCTACTGTTGCTATGGACACGTTATTTTTTAATGCAGTTAGCGGTGTAAGTTTTCACAGAAAACAATAACAAAAAAGAAAACCAAATATAAACGAGAAGGACCAAGTGAGACGGAAACTCAAACTGATAATTCACTCAAAACGAAAAGTCTGAAAAATCTCTTTGAGTTTCTGAGGCGATGTGAACATTATGAAGCACTGAACACTCTCATGCTGTGTATGCTTCATTCATACTCTTGCACTAAAAGTCCAATCCAGACTCATAAAAGTGTTATGATGGAATACAGCAGTAATCGCTGAAGCTAAGGTCGAACGTAAACATAATAAACACACAATTGTGACAGTATATGGTTTATGTGTGTTTTTCAAGTCATCTCCAGGTAATATGTAGGAAAATACAGGAATAAAATACAGAATACAAATCTAGTGTCTGATGGACTCATGTCTGAGGTATTATGTGTGAATGTAATTATGCCTAAATTAAAATCTGTTTACATATAAAAAAGACGATCATGGATTGAATCTGCGCGCTGTGTTACACTTAACGTGACATTTTCCATACCTTATGTTATACTTAGTGAAATGACAGCTAAGGGTTTTAAGGGATACTTAAGAGAAATTCTAAGGGTCTATGACGTTTTAACTAAAGAACCCCTTAAGTAACATTTAAGGGATATTTTATGCAACGCCCTTAAGTGTAAGGGAAACATAAGGGCGCTCTTAAGGGAAAATTACACTTAAGGTTCTTTATGCAACCGGGCACTATTGTTTAAAACCAATTTATGCTTTAAAAGAGTAATCATAGCCGTTTTCATCAATATTATGTCCATTTAAACATCTGTATTTAGCTTCAAATGGTGTCTTTGACGACAGTATTCTATAAAAAATATTTGCATTCTGATTTTGACAGTGATTTTGTTAAACTTAAAGCTGAGTAAGTTGAATCTACTATATACTATATACAAGTTGTGACTTAGTACAACTTACCATTTTAAGTTGACGAAACTTATTTTTGAGTTGAATCAGTTAAAATTTTAAGGCAGCCAGGTAACAAATTATTTTAAGCTGACACTGTAAAAAACAATTTTGTTGAGTATGCATGCGCAGCTGCAAGTGAAGTAGCTGTGACATCTACTCTAATTTGGTCTATAACAGGGGTGCCCAAACCTGTTCCTGGAGATCGACTTTCCTGCAGAGTTCAGCTCCAACCCTAATCAAACACACCTGTCTGTAATTAGCAAGCGCTCCTTCAGATCCTAATTAGCTGGTTCAGGTGTGTTTGATCAGGGTTGGAGCTGAACTCTGCAGGAAAGTCAATCTCCAGGACCAGGGTTGAGCACCCCTGGTCTATACATTTGGAATGATTTTTAAAAAATAAAATAATACTTGAAATATGAAACTAAAATGTCCAGTAGGTGGAGACATTTTATCAGCTGGTTCAGTTTGGAATGATATGCTGACAGAATCCTCTGCAGATCTGTTGTCTCTGAATGCACCATTGCTGTCATTTTGTGCTCTGGGTTCCTGTATGGTTTTTTACATTTGGACCCCAGGGGTGTAATCCTGTTCATTGTTCCCATTCATAGTCAGACGTTTTCGTTTCTTGATGACAACTAATGCAATCAGAGCAGAGCCACCAGAAACACCCCAGTCAAAATCAAAATCCAAACCCAAACAGCTAGAAGGGGGAAATGGGAAGAGAACACAATTTGTAAAAGTGATTTTCATTTTTAAAACTCACTTAAACTCTAAATGCCTGCTGTTTGTTTACTTACGAATTTGATTGTGAGTTTTGTCTTCATGTGTCTTGTCCTGTTTTCCCTTTAATTCGGTACTTGATACTGTTGAGGATATTAAATAGTCACAGTTTAGCATCATTTCAAATCTGTCCACTTTAAAAATCATATTTTAACAGAGTTTCTCTCACCTGTGACTGTCACTGTGATTAAGGGCTGTCCATCTGACTCCAGAATGCTGTACATTCCAGTGTCGTTGGATGTAAATGATATGATGGTCAGGTTTCCATCAGTATCATTCATTCGATCACTCTGAACCCCTTTGTTTCTGCTCCAGACCTTTATCCACTCTTTGCTGGTTTTGTCCTGATGCTCAACAACTTCAGCATTGGAAAGAATATCCAACTTTAGCTCCTCGCCGATTTTCACGGAAATCTCATCTGAGGAGAGACGTCATTATTATAATGGTGTCAAAGCCATAAGCATTTAGTATTGAGGATTCAGCCAGTGGAAAGCCTATACTGATGACCACTGATATGAATATTTGGCAGATTGTGCTTTTATGTAGTGTGTATGCCCTTTGTAGGACTTTATTCCATGGAAAGTCAGGATACTGGTTCTGATTGGCTGGCAAGTATGCAGTAAAACCGTTTAATGCACAGGTAGTTCCAAGTCAGTTTAATCACCGTTCAATATTAATGCGCTTTTTTAATTGATGCACGCAAACGCGCACACACACACACACACACAGAGGATGGAGGTCTATAACTTGGCAAATGACTATGGAATAAGCTTTGCGTCGGGCATCCTTAGCCTCCACGTCATGCATTTAGAATCCTTTAATGTGCTGCAAACCGTTGATTATCCCTTACATATGCACTACCAACACTAAAAAGAAAAGCAGCAAGCACGTTCTGATGATCAGTTTTGACTTTACCCTGAATATGAAGTTGGTATGTCCTGATTTGTTGCTCCTCCTCTGTTAGACAATTTGTGAACCTTAGGATGTATTTCCCAGCATCACTGAAGCTCAGATTGTTGATGTAGATGTCACAGGCTCCTCCTTTACATATCCCTTGTACATTTTCAGTGTTAGGCTCACATTCTTCGTTCTGACAGTAAAGGATGATTTTTGACCGTCTGATTAAATTAACAACTTCATTGTTCTCAAGTTTACATTCCAGTTTGACACTGCCTCCCTTTTTTCCTTTCACAGATTTAAGGTCAGGTTGGGTGGTTCCTGCAAACAGTCAAAAAAAAATAAATGTACTG
>NW_026129591.1:0-27500 GCF_022985175.1 Labeo rohita | reverse complement strand
TTTATAGTATTTTGCGGCATAATATTTACAGATACTAGTTCGCGACTTGATTTAAGTTTAATGACCAACTTTTGATTAATTCATTCAAACTTTGACAAATTCCGTGGAAATCATAGGGTCATACAAAAAAACATTCGGGGCTGGAGTAAAAAGTTTCGGGGCTCGAGCCCCGAATGATTAGCCCTAGCGACGCCCCTGGATACAGATATGTATATACTTTTTTTTAATTATTATTATGTATTTCAATAGGCTAATAAAACACATTATCATATGTCGTCTTATATGACCAGCATGGTTCAGGGTATATGTGACGGTAAATTAAACTTTCTTTCTGGAATACCCCCTTCTAGCTCACGTCGAATTGTTTTTCAAATACGTCAACACGCATAAATGACACGTGATTTCGCTTCAAAGTTTGCCTATGCACGCTGTCAGGGTTACAGTATGTAAAACTCCCGGGTGGCTTGACTGAAAAGAACTTAAAAATAAAAAATAAAAACTACTACTACTACTAAAGCAAAATATAAACTTTTTTTTTCTCCGTTTCCCCGAACTACACAGCACAGCGAGAGCGCACATAACAAACGAGCACTTCTTCCGAACTACACTACCCATAATGCATTTTCACTCGGAATTACAAAATTTCCCAAAATGAATGGGGATTCCCATAGGGAGTCCACATGTTAGCCAAATTAGCCATAAAGAAATAATCGACTAGAATTACTCCACCTAACACTAAAAATAAATGATCGAACATGCAGTTCGAACATACAGTTCATAAAGAAAAAAGATACTGACCGCCATGACTGACAAAGCAGAACAGCAGCAGAAGATTTAGGCGCAGGAACCTGTTGAGAATAAACACGTGTTACGTGACAGATACAGACCCACATCACAAAAAGACTTTTATACAGCGATAGAAAACCTTCCCGAGTGAAAAAAATACTACATAACTGACCACAATACACCCGACTCCAAACTTTCAATTTTATTTAACATTTATTTAACACGTGAACCTCAAATTATATATAAAAACTAAACAAAAGCAAACAAATCAACATAATCCGAATCGGTCTAATAATTGATTTCAGTGTAATTCTCGGACTCAAAATGACCAGTCAAACCCAAAGGCTCAATGGACACAAACGGAAAGTTTTTAAAGTAATTATACGGAAAGTAATTATTGTACAAAAATCTAATAATTATATTAATAACACAATATTAAGCGTGACTTACATGCTGCATGTTCTAGTGAAACTTCCGGTCTTGAAGGCTTAATGAGATGAGTTAGTATGAAACCCAAGTATGAGAGCAGCAAGTCCGTGTATCATTCGTCCATTCGTTTTTTGATTTAATATTAAAAGACGAAGCATGAGAAAACGGCTCCTTTTTCGTTTTTTTCATTTTTTCCAGAAAAACGGAATACAAGAATTCAGCTTGAATTTTCATTTTTCGCTCAGAGGTGGAACCATGAATAAAAACTGGAATATTCGATTTCTACACGTGGGCGGAAAGAAACGCCTCTTTTTGCTGATTGGCCAGCCGAAGATCAAACCACGCCCCCGTCAGTTCTTCCGCAGTTTTGAGCAGAATAAAAGTCCCCCGTTGCTTCAGTTGAACGGATAATTAACGCGTTTATTGCAATTACATTTAAACTTTTTCTCATCAGACAACCACACTTTGAACGATGTCTCGACACAAACCAGAGCCTAGACAGGGCTTTCTTCTATGTAGACATACATTACGCCTTGCATTAGTTGGCAGGGTTTGATGGCACATTAAAAAAAGTGAAAGTCATGAATCTCTGCCATTAAAAGTGAAAGCAGGACATTTGTTTGTTTGTTTGTTTAGTTCCAATAAATAAGTAAATCGATAGATAAATAAATAAATCAGATAATAACAAGGTGAGTAGGTGTAACCTATAGTTCATACAGTTCCAATAAGTTGCAATGGGTTAAATAAACTTAAGCAGACAAACGCGCCCTGTCAAGTGGAGACCAGTAGTGAAGTGTAAATACACAGTCATAACTTTGTTTTTTGCTGCGTTTATTTCATTAATATTGGGTATTAATTGTTGTCTAATAATTGATGTTTTACACATAAACATTAACATTTACTTCACCTGACTTTATGGTAAATCCTTAAATAAATGGTATTCAGAAAACAAACAAGAATAAAAACAATATAAGTAGCCATGTAAAAAAGAATATGCTAGCAGCTAGCCTATTTAAAATGAGTGCCATTACAAACAACATTTATTTTAAACGCCGAAAGGCATTTATTTGAATTGACACTGACACTTGCACAGACATTGGACTTGCATCTCTCATTCAGTCCAAAGTTTCCATAGCCTGTTTTACATGCTAAAATGTTTTTGTAAAGAAGGCTTCTTCAGTCGGGTCCCGATAATATGAAAGTAAAATAACAGTCAGCAACTATACAAGTGTATAGAAATTCATTAAATCAAAAAACGATTGGACGAATGATACACGGATTGCGGCAGAGCAGGGATGCCAGATTTTCACAACAAAACCCGCCCTATTGCTACTCAAAACTAGCCGGTAAAAATCGCGTTCCATGGGATAAAATACACGTTTTGTGGTGGGGTTCCTTTGGTAAAATTAGCATTCCAGGGGCTAAATATTACATTATTGGGGCAGCTTCAATGTGCGGACATGAAAAACAACCCACGGCAACAATATGAAAGTAGTCCAATTCCGTGGGAAAACCACCGATTTGGCAACACTGCGGCGGACCGAAATTTTGGTGCCTCCTACTAATGTAAGAGAGGCACATTATTACTGTCCTCTAGAGATGGATTCAAATCAGATTTATTATGTTCAGAGACTGATAAAACTGGCAAATTATTTATGTATTCATTTGCATATATGAATTTAAGTAACTCAGACTTTTATTTCGAAAAACCTTAAGCTGCGAAAACAATTGATGATTTTACAAACCAGTATCAAACTGGGGAATGCACTTTCTTGCACAGACAAAAGCTAGTCTGATCAACTGACGAAACTGTTATTTTACGGAAATTTACTGTTTTATTTTACAGTTTTTTACACTGTATTTTTGAAATACTGTAAAATTACAGAAATAGACTGTAAATTTACATAAATAGAGTGTAAAATCACATGTGTAAAATCAAAAACATGTGCAACTGTTTTTTACAGAATTTTACTGTTTTATTTTACAGTTTTTTCACGTATTTTTGAAATACAGTATTTTTGAAATTTTTGAAAAAATGACAGAATTAGACTGTAAATTTAAAAACATGTCAACATTGCAAAAAAAATAATTTCCACATAAACAAGAATACAAGAATAACATAGAATATAATAAAACTATAAAAAAAATATTTTGAAAAATAGGACATTGCAGTGCAAGTTTTTAACACAAACAAATAAAATTAATACTCCCTGTTCAACTGCATTTTTTTATATACAAATCGGCACATTTACATTACATTATTTATAAGTCAGCACAGATTTTTCTTCTGCCAGCTTATTCTAAGCAGTTTCAGTAACTCGTGAAGTAAGCTGACTTAAATAAAAAAATATTTTTTATATAATTATTAATGATATAATATGTTTTGTATGTAAGTAATTGCGTGTTTCCGTAAAAGAAAATCAGTTTTTGAACCGGCTCGTAAAATGTTCGATGCAAAAGAATCAATTCGAGCAAAAGAATCACTTTCATTACTACTGTCACTGACTGACCACATCTTCTTCCGCTTTTCAAAGTAGTTCAGCTCCGTTTAGTGTTTTGTTACACGTTTATTTCCACAGTGTCGTTTCATGAAGTGATATAATAATATAATTAATACGCTGATATTTAAATTACAAAAATTAAGATTTTAATATTCGAACTAAAGGAATTCTCGCCCTGGCGCAAGGATACATCCTCCACTAAGCACGCGGTGGGGTTGCCGCGCGCGCGTAAGGATTATTTATCACTCAAACTTCAGCTTCGATCTTCGATGTGAGGCGAAAATAAGCAGGTAAAGTACATGTCTTATATTTTGGTCATTACTACTACTTCTTTAATATTTGAGTCCTAGCATAAGAAATATTTTAAAATTGTTAAATCAGTGTTTTAAACGTTGGCTCTGATCAGTAATGTTAACTTTAGACATTTAAAATCTTCAAAAAGTTTAAAATTTAGGTTTCATTTGATGGTACAGTGTATTTTTAATTTTTTTGCTAGATTTTGTCCGAATAGTACTACATAATTTTGTAGTATTAGGTTTCTTTATCAAGTAAAGTTACGTTAGGCTGAATTTATAACGTTAGGCCCTGAGGGAAAAACACAAACAGGTTCGTTTTGCTGAAAATTAGGTTGTTAACGTTAGCTGGTTGTTTACGTTACTGTTATTCGAAAGACGTGTAATTTGTGTTTTAAGAAGGTTTAGATACGGAGTTATTGATGCGGTAAGTAAAAAATGTTGCCAACTTTACCCATAGTGCAATATGTTTAGTTAGTTTTTATATACATCGTCGTAGGCGTCGTCTACAAGCTAAAAAATACTGTTTTCCGAGGCAAGGTTGGATGAAAGTTATTAATTCAGAAACAGATTCGTTAGGACTAACGCTTAAAGTGACCCAACCCCCTCCGAGCACTGTTCGTCGGCACCTTTTCCCTCTAACGTTACAAGCACTGGTTATTACGCCTGTATACTGAAATTGGCTTTACAAACTGGACTGCAAGTTTTACTTTCAGATATAGTCACAATGATGATCTGAACTATCTGCAGTCAACCCTGTTGAAAAAAAAAAAAAAAAAAAAATCAGCATATGCTGGTTAGGTAGGTTTTGATGCCGGGATGCTGGTCCTTTGCTGGTTTAAACTTTAAAGGACCAGTATAAACCAGCATTCCAGCATGAAAATATATGCTGGTTAGGTATTGGATGTAGGTCTAGGGGAAAAAGTTTCACAACTTCTGTTTCTTGATAGTTTTAATTACCCTTCTAAATTAAACATTGCAAAAATGCTTTTCTTACTTAGATTTTTTTGTCTTGTTACTAGCCAAAATATGTAAAAATTCTTAAATCAAGAAGGATTAGAAAAAAATCCTGTTTTTTTTTTTTTTTTTTTTTTTTTTTTTTAGAAAAACAAGTCAAATTTAAGTGAGTTTTTGCTTAGAACAAGCAAAATAATCTCCCACTGGGGTAAGCAAAAAAATCTTATTTCAATCAGAAAACAAGATTATTTTTCTTACCCCTTTGGCAGAATATGTTGATTAGAACAAGCAAAAATCCACTTTATTTTGACTTTTTTTTTAACAAGACAATAATTTTTACTCATCTAGAAAATCCTTCTTGATTTGAGAATTTTTATATATTTTGGTTGGAAAGAAGACAAAAAATATAAGTAAGAAAAGTATCTTTTGCAGTGATGCGCTGCTGTTATTGAAGCTGGTAGGGATTATTGATAGGGACTCACTGACGTGGACTCACAGGTGACACAGATAGGGTTCAGTACTATGGATATAATATATTTCTTTGTATTTTTGTAGATTTCCCAACATGTCATATATTTACATGACTTCTGTTTCTCGTTACAGATTCTGTGAGCAGATTCAGTGAGCAAGTTCTGTGAGCGTATAAAGTCAAGGTCAGTGTAAAAGGGTGAGAGTTGCACAAAGATGTTTGAATATTTTTAAAGGAAAACCATTTAATATTGCAGGAATTTAAGTTTGTCACAGTGTTACTGATCCCTTCTTTTTCTAATGTATAACAACAGGAAGTTCCCGCTTGACAGCAGAGAACTTTATGTTTTCTGTGGACCAAGTCGTAGTAAACAGCCACATCACCATCTTCAGTGATGCTCTGAAGCTGATGTTTGCCTCGTACTACTGCTTCAACATTTCATACCCAGGAGACCAAGGAGCAACGCTAGAGTTTGTGCAAAGGTAAAAAAAAAAAAAAATAACAACACACACAGACTCACTCTCATACACACATCCTCACATACACACACACACACACGCACACATTGTGTTTACATGTTTTATGGGGACATTCCATAGGCGTAATGGTTTTCATACTGTACAAACCGTATTTTCTATGGCCCTACACCTACCCTACACCTAAACCTAGCCCTCACAGGAGATTGAGCACACTTTTACTTCCTCAAAAAAACTCATTGTGCATGCTAGCCTATTTAAAATGAGTGCCATTACAAACAACATTTATTTTAAACGCCGAAAGGCATTTATTTGAATTGACACTGACACTTGCACAGACATTGGACTTGCATCTCTCATTCAGTCCAAAGTTTCCATAGCCTGTTTTACATGCTAAAATGTTTTTGTAAAGAAGGCTTCTTCAGTCGGGTCCCGATAATATGAAAGTAAAATAACAGTCAGCAACTATACAAGTGTATAGAAATTCATTAAATCAAAAAACGATTGGACGAATGATACACGGATTGCGGCAGAGCAGGGATGCCAGATTTTCACAACAAAACCCGCCCTATTGCTACTCAAAACTAGCCGGTAAAAATCGCGTTCCATGGGATAAAATACACGTTTTGTGGTGGGGTTCCTTTGGTAAAATTAGCATTCCAGGGGCTAAATATTACATTATTGGGGCAGCTTCAATGTGCGGACATGAAAAACAACCCACGGCAACAATATGAAAGTAGTCCAATTCCGTGGGAAAACCACCGAATCTTAAAATCTTCAAAAAGTTTAAAATTTAGGTTTCATTTGATGGTACAGTGTATTTTTAATTTTTTTGCTAGATTTTGTCCGAATAGTACTACATAATTTTGTAGTATTAGGTTTCTTTATCAAGTAAAGTTACGTTAGGCTGAATTTATAACGTTAGGCCCTGAGGGAAAAACACAAACAGGTTCGTTTTGCTGAAAATTAGGTTGTTAACGTTAGCTGGTTGTTTACGTTACTGTTATTCGAAAGACGTGTAATTTGTGTTTTAAGAAGGTTTAGATACGGAGTTATTGATGCGGTAAGTAAAAAATGTTGCCAACTTTACCCATAGTGCAATATGTTTAGTTAGTTTTTATATACATCGTCGTAGGCGTCGTCTACAAGCTAAAAAATACTGTTTTCCGAGGCAAGGTTGGATGAAAGTTATTAATTCAGAAACAGATTCGTTAGGACTAACGCTTAAAGTGACCCAACCCCCTCCGAGCACTGTTCGTCGGCACCTTTTCCCTCTAACGTTACAAGCACTGGTTATTACGCCTGTATACTGAAATTGGCTTTACAAACTGGACTGCAAGTTTTACTTTCAGATATAGTCACAATGATGATCTGAACTATCTGCAGTCAACCCTGTTGAAAAAAAAAAAAAATCAGCATATGCTGGTTAGGTAGGTTTTGATGCCGGGATGCTGGTCCTTTGCTGGTTTAAACTTTAAAGGACCAGTATAAACCAGCATTCCAGCATGAAAATATATGCTGGTTAGGTATTGGATGTAGGTCTAGGGGAAAAAGTTTCACAACTTCTGTTTCTTGATAGTTTTAATTACCCTTCTAAATTAAACATTGCAAAAATGCTTTTCTTACTTAGATTTTTTTGTCTTGTTACTAGCCAAAATATGTAAAAATTCTTAAATCAAGAAGGATTAGAAAAAAATCCTGTTTTTTTTTTTTTTTTTTTTTTTTTTTTTTTTTAGAAAAAACAAGTCAAATTTAAGTGAGTTTTTGCTTAGAACAAGCAAAATAATCTCCCACTGGGGTAAGCAAAAAAATCTTATTTCAATCAGAAAACAAGATTATTTTTCTTACCCCTTTGGCAGAATATGTTGATTAGAACAAGCAAAAATCCACTTTATTTTGACTTTTTTTTTAACAAGACAATAATTTTTACTCATCTAGAAAATCCTTCTTGATTTGAGAATTTTTATATATTTTGGTTGGAAAGAAGACAAAAAATATAAGTAAGAAAAGTATCTTTTGCAGTGATGCGCTGCTGTTATTGAAGCTGGTAGGGATTATTGATAGGGACTCACTGACGTGGACTCACAGGTGACACAGATAGGGTTCAGTACTATGGATATAATATATTTCTTTGTATTTTTGTAGATTTCCCAACATGTCATATATTTACATGACTTCTGTTTCTCGTTACAGATTCTGTGAGCAGATTCAGTGAGCAAGTTCTGTGAGCGTATAAAGTCAAGGTCAGTGTAAAAGGGTGAGAGTTGCACAAAGATGTTTGAATATTTTTAAAGGAAAACCATTTAATATTGCAGGAATTTAAGTTTGTCACAGTGTTACTGATCCCTTCTTTTTCTAATGTATAACAACAGGAAGTTCCCGCTTGACAGCAGAGAACTTTATGTTTTCTGTGGACCAAGTCGTAGTAAACAGCCACATCACCATCTTCAGTGATGCTCTGAAGCTGATGTTTGCCTCGTACTACTGCTTCAACATTTCATACCCAGGAGACCAAGGAGCAACGCTAGAGTTTGTGCAAAGGTAAAAAAAAAATAACAACACACACAGACTCACTCTCATACACACATCCTCACATACACACACACACACACGCACACATTGTGTTTACATGTTTTATGGGGACATTCCATAGGCGTAATGGTTTTCATACTGTACAAACCGTATTTTCTATGGCCCTACACCTACCCTACACCTAAACCTAGCCCTCACAGGAGATTGAGCACACTTTTACTTCCTCAAAAAAACTCATTGTGCATGATTTATAAGCCTGTTTCCTCATGGGGACCTAAAACATGTCCCCACAAGGTCAAAATTTACTGGTATTACTATCCTTGTGGGGACATTTGGTCCCCATAACGTGATAAATACCAGGTGCACACACACACACACACACACACACACACACACACACACCCCCTCACACATGCATCCTCACATACTCACTGTCACACACGCATCCTCACATACTCACATACTCACACTCTCTCAAACACACACACACACCCTCACATACTCTCACTCTCACACACACGCATCCTCACACTCTCTCACACACACACACACGCATACTCACTGTCACACACCCATCCTCACATACTCACACTCTCTCAAACACACACATACACACACCCTCACATGCTCACTCTCACACACACGCATCCTCATATACTCACACACATCCTCACATGCTCACACTCTCACACGCATCCTCACATACTCACACTCTCTCAAACACACACACCCTCACATACTCACACTCACACACATGCATACTCATATACTCACACACGCATCCTCGCATCCTCACATACTCACACTCTCTCAAACACAAATCCTCACATACTCACACACACACACGCATCCTCATATACTCACACACATCCTCACATACTCACACTCTCTCAAACACACACACCCTCACATACTCACAATCACACACATGCATACTCACATACTCACACTCTCACACATGCATACTCACATACTCACACATATCCTCACATACTCACAATCTCACACACGCATACTCATATACTCACATATCCTCACATACTCACAATCTCATACACGCATACTCATATACTCACACTCTCACACATGCATACTCATATACTCACACACATGCATCCTCACATAATCACAATCTCACACACGCATACTCATATACTCACTAGGGCTGCACGATTAATCGAACGATGTCGTGAGGCGCGTTTAGTCAATGAAGCCGGTACTTTGATTAGTAGTAAAGCTCCATCACGTGCGTTCAGTACACAGAGCAAGTAATACACAGAGCCGTAAAGCACTGACAAGCTACGCCAAATCGGCCGCAAAATCGAATTCGATTTTGAGCGCGATTTTGGCGTAGCTTGTCAGTGCTTTACGGCTCTGTGTATTACTTGCCGCTCCAGCTGAACGCACGTGATGGAGCTACTAATCAAAGTACCGGCTTCATTGACTAAACGCGCCTCACGACATCGTTCGATTAATCGTGCAGCCCTAATACTCACATATCCTCACATACTCACAATCTCATACACGCATACTCATATACTCACACTCTCAAACACGCATACTCATATACTCACACACACGCATCCTCACATACTCACAATCTCACACACGCATACTCATATACTCACACTCTCACACATGCATACTCATATACTCACACACATGCATCCTCACATACTCACAATCTCACACACGCATACTCATATACTCACATATCTTCACATACTCACAATCTCATACACGCATACTCATATACTCACATATCTTCATATACTCACACTCTCACACATGCATACTCATAAACTCACTCATATACTCACATATCTTCACATACTCACAATCTCATACACGCATACTCATATACTCACACTCTCACACACGCATACTCATATACTCACACATATCCTCACATACTCACAATCTCATACACGCATCCTCACATACTCACAATCTCACACACGCATACTCATATACTCACACTCTCAGACATGCATACTCATATACTCACACATATCCTCACATACTCACAATCTCATACACATACTCATATACTCACACACACGCATCCTCACATACTCACACTCTCTCAAACACACACACACACACACACACCCTCACATACTCACACTCTCACACACACGCATCCTCACACACATTCACATAACACACTCTCTTACAATATGTCTGTCTCACACATAACATCCTCTCACATACATGTCTTTATAGCAAATATCCTCCACAAGCATGCCCTATGCAAATTCTAATTACTCTGCTTTTATTATTTCTATATTTGGAGCATATGTTACAGTCTATGTTTTATTACTAAAGTTTTTTTCATTGAACAGATGCCTTTAAGATGAACCCTGAGAAGGGATCAAAAGTGGAGAAGACCACATCAAGAAAGCTAACAGCAGTCAGTCCGAAGGTTCTTTCATTGATTAGCAAGATGTTGTCAAGATGAATTAATCTGTTCCCAGGTCGTTCGGATTTGTTTATCAAATTGTTAAATTTTTACAGATTTGAAAAATTCCTTTTATTGTATATTGCTGCAGCTTTGATTTTTTTTTAATAATTTTATACTGTTGCAGTTATAAATTGTGTTGTTGCAGAAATTTTAACTTTTGGAGTAATTTGTTTATTTGAATATTGTTGCTGTTATTATATTGTTGTAGTTTTAAACAAAGAATATAAGTAAATTGCAGTTATGCTATATTAATATTCTTGCATTTGAGATGTTATACTCTTGCAGATGAATAAATTATTAAAACACTGTTTTATGGCTGATTATTTGAATTAAAGCAGTGTTCAAAATGGATAATTTCATGTTTTTTTATGTAACTTTCCTCAATATTTAAGTAAAGTTCCATATTGAATATTAAAAGCTCAAGAAAATACAGAAAATCTTGTGTAAAATTACAGAAAAAATTTGTTTTTTGAATTACGGAAAAATACTGTTATTTAATGTGCCTGTTATTTTACGGTTTTTTTCCGGCACCCCAGCTGCCGGAATTTTACCGTTTTTTTTCGGGATTTTTTTTTACAGTGTACATGAAAATAAAATAATAATAAGTCAGAATAATAAATAAATAATATATTATAATAATATTTAATAAATAAATAAATAAAGTTGTGTTACATAACTGTTCTGATAATAATGGCTTCACAGTTTTCACAAATTTCACAGGTTTACATGCTTTTTTGCTTTTTTTCCCCCTTTTGTTCTTAACAGCGCCCACTTGCTGTGGTGGAGCGGTGATGAAATATTGTTCTTGTAAAAACTGCATGCTTTCAATAAAAAAAAAGTATACATCTTTAAAATGCATGCTAATTACAGAAAAGTGCAACAGTTACTGTATGGTGTTTGGCAGTGGTCAAAAATAATTTAAACAGTAAATTCCTAATCCATCCTTTTTTGTAAACTTCAGAAGACATTAAAATTACCACACATTATAATGAAGAGAAAAAAAAAAACAGGAAAAAAGTAGTTAGTAGTAATTTGGTCCGGGATTTCTACATGCATGGTGGGACAAAAACACTTACATCTGGATTCAGATAAAATTGCACAACCCCTGTAAACACCGAAAATAATTTGCATCCCCCTGAGAAACAATTAGATCTACCATCCAAATAGAGTATAATACTCATATAACAGCAGATAAAAAGTACCTGGATGGTACTTTATAGCACATCAGAATTACATTTATACCATACAGAACATACATTTTAATGGACATGAAGATGTTTCTTCATGAAATGTCAACCCACTCAGACCTCCATCCAGACACCGACGTATGTTTGTTCTTTTAAAAGAGGCAGAACCAAAAAAGAACCACCCCAAAAAACATAGACAGCCTGGCTGGTCCAATCCAGTGATCTACAGCAGAAGGGGAGACAAATTTTAGTTTTAAACTCACTATTTAAATATATTGTAAAGCTCTTGATGTCTCCTGTTTTACTTACTGAGCTGTTCAGCGTCACTCCTGGGTGACTTCTTGCTTGGCGGAGGTCCTGGAGTTTCTTTACAGGATAATAAAAGGTTAGGTAGTTCAAAGTGAATAAGAATAATGCTTTAAATAATGAGTTTCTCTCACCTTTAACAGTCACCGTGATCAATATGTCTTCTTCAGAGCCCCAAACTCTATATATTCCTGCATCATTGGCTGTAAAGTTATTGATGATCAGGTTTCCATCTCTGTCATTCAGCTGATCATTTTGAACACCATGGCCTCTCTTCCAGACCTCCTTCCACCCTTTGCTGCTTGTGCTCTGATGCTCCACTTTATCAGCATTTGACAACAGAACATCCAGCTTCAGCTCCTCACCAATTTTTACAGAAATCACATCTGAGGAGAAACAGAACGACATTATTAAGTTGGCTTGAGAAAGTACCTTGAGAAAGTAACATGCTAATCATGCTAACAACATGCTAATCATGCTAACAACTTGTTAATAACTAGCTAATCATGCTAACAACATGTTAGTAACATGCCAATCATGTTAGAAACATGTTAGTAACATGCTAATCATGCTACAAACATAGTAGTAACTTGCTAATCATGTTAACAACATGCTAGTAACATGCCTATCTAACCTTTTCTTATCTTGTAAAGAAACTCCAGGACCTCCACCTGGAATCATGATAGAAAAATGATAGCAATATGCTAGTTACATGCTAATCATGCTAACAACATGCTAGTAACTTGGTAATCATGCTAGCAACATGCTAGTTACATGCTAATCATACTGGAAACATGGTAACAACAAGCTAGTAACACGTTAATCGTGTTAGCTAAATGCTAGTAACATGCTAATCATGTTAGAAACGTGCTAGCAACATGCTAATCATGCTAGCAACATGCTAGTAACATGCTAATCATGTGTGCGAAAAATGCTATCAGCATGCTAATCAGGCTAAAAAAATACAAGCAACAAGCTAATCATGCTAAAACATTAACAACATGTTAAATCATGTAAGCAATGTGTTAAATCATGCTAGCTGCTTTCATATTTTTACATCTGCTTCAAACTTTCAGGCTAGGCTTTCTCAAGCAAACTTAAAGTTTGTTCACAAACTTTACTCATCTAGTTATTATTATTATTATTATTATTATCTCAATCAATCAAGGCCATAAGCACATATTTGGATTTATGGAAGTAGATGAAGTTCAGATGCAAAACCAGATAAAAGCCATCTCGGTCAAAAATGGGATAATGATACTGATTGAATGCTCTCAAAACATATTATACATCCATCAAATACTTTTTCTTCAAACTCGCTAAAATACCAGCCTCAGCCAATCAGAAGTACCTGTACTTACATAGAAACCAATACATCTGATCCTAATAAAAATGCATTTTTTTTTTAAAGAATGATGTCAGATGGATTTAGCTGGTTTTGCATCTGAACTCTTCAGATGCAATCATATAAAAATCAACCACTGGAAAAGAATATTGGTGACCATTAACCATAATATTATTCAGGATGTGTTTCATTCACTGACTCTGATATTTACAGTCCAGCATGCAATACCACAAAATTAGGAAATCCAGAAAACGCATGCTGATGATTTGATCAGTTTAGTCTTTACCAGAAATATGAAGTTCGTACTGCAGATTTGTCAGAGCATTTTTGTAATTAAATCTAAAAATGTATTTCCCAGCATCACTAAAGATCAGATCCTTGATAATGATGTCACAGGCTTCCTTTTTACATACTCGGCCAGTTACACTTTTATTTTCTTCATTCGGACAAATGGGGATGTCAGCAAAATGAATGGGTTTTCTGTGACGAATGAAACGAATATCTGAAATCTCTCTGGACTCGTATTCACATGTCAGTATGGCATTGCCTCCTTTTTCCCCTCTCACAGGTATAGTGGAGGTTCCTGCAAATACAGATTCATTCAATACAAAATATCAGTACTAAAAATACATGCATTTCTGTTCATTTTTCTGCAATCAATGTCACCATAAAATATTAAAGTAGGGTTTTTTTTAGTGCTCTTTGCTCAAGACGTTTTACCACTTGTTTTAAACACAAGTGGATTCAGCAGTTGATGCTGGAGTTTCTCCAAAATTTAGCCTCAGAAATGAATGCAAAGATTGAGGTTGTTGGTTCAAGCCCATTAGCTCATTAAATTTAATTAATATGCAAAAGCATTACAGTGTGTGTCTAAGTCCCAGCTAGTGTTGCATGATATACCTGTACTTAAAAAGTATTGCAATATCCTGCTTTTAAAATGGTATGATCCCACACTTTACTAGTACTGGTACTTTAAAAATGCATTTTAAAAGAGCCGTATTTCTACATGTCTGTGTTGGTGAATGGCGCAAACACACAGGTTTGTTTACTACACACATACGCCTGACACTCACAGTGTTTTCAGCCTCTGCTGCCTCAATATATGAGTACATGAACACTGACATTTTACCATTTCTTTTGCGGAAAACTATCATGCTATAATAAAGACCTTAAAGGTCTTCACAGGAACCTGTCAAAATAAAAGTTTGATTTAACTTTAAAAGAAAAATATTTATATATTACTTAGTACTAATACAAATAATTACAATATTATTAAAACATTGTTTAAGGAATATTTACCAGAAAAAATATTTACCATAATTTATTTACCAGAAAACTGTAAAAACACACAACACAAAAAAAAAAAAAAAAAAGAAAGAAAGAAAAAGTAATTATCCTTTATAAATTCATTAGGCATGCTTTTGATTATTTTAATATTTTAAAAATTATAAAACAGAGATTTTGATTTGAGAAAAATAACAAAACATATTTCATAGTCATATTTCATTTTCATAGTCATTTTCATTAAACTTTTAATAAATTGCTGTTAAATTATGCAAGTTTCATGATTTCAATTAATTAGACATGCTTTTTGATAAATATATATTTTTTAAATGTAACCATTAAAATAGAAGAAAAAATAAAATGGAATTTAGGGAAAAATAAAACAGATTTCACAGGGCCCTCTTTATTTCATTTGTGTCTTTGTTTTATTGTAGTTGTCCTTTAGTTTGTTACTTTCATCTAGGTTATTATTATTAATATCAAAGATAAAATAACAAAAAAAAAAAAGACTATGTCATGATATAAATTGTTGTTAAATAAAATGACTATATCATAAAATAAGATTTGGCTTCATCCTTTAAGTTAACTTACTAATATAGCAAAGATCTCTACCTTGTAGGCTCTTGTAAGTAGTTCAACATAATGTAGTGTAAAGTAGTGGCACTTGCATGTGATTATTATTTTATTTATTTATTTATTTTTTTAAGGGGGATGAAATGCTTTGTTTTAATAGATAAAATAACTATGATCTCCATTTGGATCATCTATTATTCAATTACTTTTCCTGTTCTTCTGTGTTTTTTCGTAGTATAGGTTTAGTAGTAGTATTGTGATATTTTTGTCAGGTATCATATCAAAGTCCAAATTTTATTATCGTGACAACACTAATGCCAGCTGATTATTCTCACTTTCAACAGAGTTCAGATCTGTTCATCTTATGAGTGTCTTATTGGTATTTCAAAGTTCACAAACAAATCTCATTCATGACTGTAATGCCTGACCAAATAATGTTTAATGATAAATGAACTGGAATGAACTGCATGGATAAGCCAGTGAGGTCATGATGTTTAATAATGACGTAATGCTGGGAATTTCCACCATCAATCCACAAATCTCAACAAAATAAACTAAGAAATGACAGCAGAAGATACGACCTGATGAGAAAACAGAAATAACATGCAGAAAAAACACATTTAGAATACAGAAGACATATGCACATAAAACACATTTATACAGGAATAAAATACGATAAAACTGACCACAACACAGTCAAAACTTTTCCTTTTTAACTATATTTTTAACACATGTGGCTCTTATTATATGATAAAAATATCCGACAAGAAACATAACTCTAACCTGAATTTGATATGATTTCCGTGTAATACTCAATACACAAACAACAGGTTTTAGATATCCCGTAACCTACCACCTAACAATCGTACGTTCACTAATTTCAGGTTTAGTTTCCCACGAAAAACTAGTATAATTGCACAAAACATACTGTCTTTATGAACATTTTAATACTTACATTGTGAATGTTCGCTTTGGCTCTTTTGTTCTTTAAACAAAACCTCAAAGTAGCACCAGAGCTGAGCTTATAAACAAAACTAAATAGGGTATCACAGAAAGGGCAGTGAATTTTGAATATTGGTGCCCTCTACTGGTTATTCTTTTAAATCAGATGAGAAAGAATGAGCTTTATAGCCAAGTATGCTTGCTAGGAATTTGTCTTGATGACAGAAGTTTCCAGTGCACGGAATGACAGCGACAAGACACAGATAATAAAAGTAAAACAAGTGAATAAAATAAATGTACAGTATACACAAACAGACAACATATGTATGTACATGTATGTTACAAATGCAAAGGAATGTGAATAAGAGTTATGTGCATGCTAAATATAATAAATAGTGCTGTGTATTGCACATGATTATTAATATGTTTAAAAACATGAAACACTGCACTGGGCTCAGTGATAACCTTTGGTAGCCAGATCAGACCTCCCAAATCAAATTTTTGTACCAAACCATTAGATTACTCAGGTTTAGTAACTTAATCTAAATGCTTTTAAACAGTAAAAGGTCATTTGATTACAAATTTGATTACAATCCACTTAGAAGGTAACTGTATCAAAAAATAACAGCAGTTGTATACATTGATTTAAGTTAGTTGTTTTGTAGCTTGCAACGCTTTAAAGTGGTCTGTTATTAGTTGTAATCTTTTGAGCAACAGCTGAAATAAACTTGTATCTGTGGAGTGTGAACTCATCATTTTTAATCTATCCTAGTGTGATTGTTCAAAGAGTTTGGCTTATTACAAAATGAACAGGAATCTAAGAGCATACACATGCATGAAAGTGTTCCTTAAATAAGCAAAATTTTAGATTAAACAAAATTGTGTGAACAAGAATGTAAAAAGCAGCCTACATTTGGTACACTTTAGATGAGAAGACAAACATGTCACGGCATTTTATGGAATAGAATAAGCATAATTTAATCGATTACATTTAATTTTATTATGTCAAAATATATGTATGTAAATATATGTATGTAAAATGGTTGTGCTTAATGAAGTGTGACAGGGATCCTTGATAAATAAAAGTTCAGAAAAACATCATTTATTTTAAATATAAATCTTTTGTAACATTATAAATGTCTTTACTGTTATTGTTTATTAGTTTAATGCATCCCTGTCAAACAAATGTATGTATATATATATCATAGTAATTCACGATTCATGTCATGAATCCAGTGCCAGAATCAAGTTTGGAAAAAAAAATGTTTTTATTTTATTTATTTATGCATTTATTTTTTAAACATAACTTATATATGATCTTAGAATAGCTTTATTATGTGTCATATTTTTATACAGCATATTCAACAAGGATGTTTACATTCACACTTTCTTTTCTCCTAAGTTGTCTTGTTTTGGTGCATGCAACTTTTTTTTTTGTAACAATAATTTAATAGTGATTCTATTTTTATTTTATTTTTTTGTTAATCGCATTCTCCATTATTTTTTTTTTTTTTTTTTGGGGGGGTGTATCCTTATTAAATTCATATTTTTCTTTAAAAAACTAAATGTCACTGTCTCACACAATATCAAACTTCTAAACCAACACACGTTATAATAACATCTACTTATCAAAAGTTGGTCAAGGCCTCCATTCAATCTTCATTCCACTTTATTATTATTATTATTATTATTATTATTATTATTATTATTATTATTTTATTATTATTATTATTATTATTATTATTTATTAATAATAAGTGTTCTGGGATTCTTGGGTTCACTCTAAAAGTGGAATCTTAAACCATGTGATAATCTTCATTTATAAATGCATATTTGTTTGCACAAATGTTTAAGGATTAAATATGAAAAAAAAAACAAAAAAAAAAAACAATGAAATTTCAGCAACATTTTTGACAGCAGTATGACTGTATCATAGTTTACAACCAGACAACATGGAGAATGCTGAACATGGTTAAGTTAAAACATGGATCATCACACCAGTATACAAATAATATGTTCACAAATACATTTTATTTGTTGCAGGCAGTGGTGTTTTCAACAAATGATAACAATTAATAAGACAGTTTTAAAGCATCACAAGCTACAAATGAACAGCACAATGAACTGAAATTAGTGTACAGCTACTTTAGATTTGCTGTGCTTTATCCTAACGTTACACAAACAAACAAACAGATTTTCCAATCATACAAGTGATGCAACACACCCGGTGTAGTCCATCCCAAGCTGTTGTGGACACAGTGTAGGGCAAATCGTGTCAGTTCAAATATAATAAATGAGGAAAATAGAAAGACCCCAACAGAACACTTCCAATGAGGCCGTTACAGCAAATACAGTAGTATACAGCAATTGTAAAAAATACAGTAAGTCTCCATGTGGGTTCTGATGTCACAGAAAATTACCATAATGCAATGGTTATGGGTGATATACAGTTAATAACTGTAGAAATTACAAAATGTTGGTTTGTTTTTATTGATTTTTCCAAGATCTATCACATCTCCCAACCCTTACCCACAAATCCCCAAAGTAGCGTTCATGCTGTCCATTGATTTGGAAAAAAAAAACAGGCTTAAAGAAAAAGAAAATAATCATAATAATAATAATAAAATAAAATACATACATAAATACACAAATATATACATACACATCTACATTAACCAAAAAAACAACAACACATACACTGTGTATAAGAAAAAAAAAAAAAAAAAAAAAAAAACAATAATAAATAAACAAATACACTACAATACAATAAAGTAAATAAATAAATTAAATTAATTAATTAATTAAAATCAATAATAATAGGGCATTATTTAAAAGTGTTGACATAATCCAAGAAAGGGCACCACACCTTAAAGAACTGTTTTCCCTGATCCTCTTAATGAGTATCTAATCTTTTCTAGGTAGAGACAAGACATCATTTCTCTAATCCATTCAATATGTGTAGGTGGGAGAGAATCTTTCCACTTTAGTAGAATGGCTCTACATGCTAACAAAGAAGAGAAGGCAAGAATTTTACATGTTGATGCTAAAAACAATGCCACCAGTGGTTTTGGCTCTACTCTGTGTGTTAAATATCGACCCGCCAGAAATGCTCTAATTTGGGACATGTCCAGAACATGTGAATTAAAGTACCCTCATCACACTGACGTCTATTGCAAAAGGATGTAGTACTTGGAAACATTTGGGCTAACTTCACTTCAGATACATTAGCTCTGTGTACTACTTTGAACTGAATAAGAGAATGGCGAGCACACAGATGGTGAATGGATTTGCTTAAGAACACGGCTCCAAGTGTCATCAGAGGGTGGGATACCAAGGTCTTCCTCCCAAGCTCTTTTAATGCTGTTTAAAGAGGAAGATGTCTGATTTATCATGAAATTATAAATGGTGGAAACTGAGCCCTTAGATATTATGTTACATAAAAGGTAACTATCCAAAGGGTTTTCAGAAGGCATCGTTGGAAAATCTGCTAGAAATGACCTAACATAATCTCTTATTTGCAAGAAATCAGATTCAATAACACCAAAGTCTACTAACTGTTTAAAAGAAGCAAATAAACCGTCAATAAATAAATCTTTGAAGCATATTATCCCTTTGTCAGACCAGTTCCTAAATGACCCATCCTGCATTGAAGAAGACTAAGACTAAGAAGAGACGAATCTTTAAAACCAAACGATTTCCTAAATTGGGTCCATATCCTCAGCGAGTGTTTTACCACTGGGCAGTCAGCAAAAGTATAAGAAATTAGCTGTAATTTGGTTGCAAGAAGTGCTGGAAGGGAAATTTGCTTATGTGCACATATTTCCATGTCGACCCAGGATGGTAATGCCACCAATACAGTATATTCCGTATGTTGGCCGCCCAATAGTAGAAAATTAGGCAGGGACATACCACCATCTCGTCTAGACCTCTGAAGGTGAACTTTACGCAAATGAGGATGTTTACCATTCCAAATGAAGGAAGAGAGAACAGAATCCAAAGATTTAAAAAAATGATAGAGGAATAAACAGAGGTAAACACTGAAAGAGATAATGAAATTTAAGAAGCACCACCATCTTAATAGAATTAATGCGTCCGATAAGAAAAATCTTCAGGGGGGACCACTTTGAAAGATCAGTCTTAGGCAAGGGCAAATAATAATGGGCTCAATGGACAACTCTGTCGGGTTCCACGATAGGTTAAAAGGTTGAGAAGACAGACCATTGGTCAGGACTACTGCAGAGGGAGCACTATTAAGTAATTTAATCCAAGAGAGAAAGGCTGGACCGAATCCAAATTTTTCCAAAACTAAAAAAAGTTACGCTCACCCTAACCTGTCAAACGCCTTCTCAGCATCCAAGGAAACAACACATTCTGGGACGGACTGATGCTGAGAATATATCACATTAAGTAAACGGCGAATATTGAAAAAAGACTGGTGATTCTTTATAAAACCTGTTTGGTCAGGAGAGATGATAGTGGGGAGAACATCTTCTAGCCTTGAGGCAAGCACCTTCGCTAAAATTTTTACATCACAATTAAGCAAAGAAATGGGCCTATATGAAGCACAATCTAAAGCGTCCTAATCCTTTTTGAGCAATAGAGAGATACATGCTTGATTTAAAGTTGGGGGAAGAGTACCAGTCTTAAAAGACTCGTCAGAAAAAAAACAGTCATCAGAAAAGGAGAAAGCTGTGCAGAGAATTTTTTATAAAAATCTGACGGAAAACCGTCGGGTCCTGGGGATTTCCCAGACTGCAGGGAAGCAATGGCAGCTATCACATTTAATCGGCCACGAAAATTTTCAGTATCCTCCCGCAGAAAGGAGTCAGCGGTATACAAAGTGGAGTAAAAGTCTCTAAACTTTTCATTAATAATACTTTGATCAGTTGAGATCTCCCCATTATCTAAACGAAGACCACTAATAATTTGTTTTGCCTGGAACCCACGTAACCGATTAGCCAATATTTTCCCAGATTTCTCCCCACTTTCATAAAAGGCACTCCTGGATCTCCTCAAAAGGCCCTCTATCTCATTAGTCGAAAGTAAATTGAGCTCCGACTTCAATTTAAGACGCCTGTTATACAGATCCGGTGTGGGAGACCTAGCATAGTGTTCATTCAACTTAGAGATCTTATTAGCAAGAGATATTTGTTTATCTTTGAAACTTTTTCTTTTAGTAGTAGCATATGAAATAATTTGGCCTCTTATATATGCCTTAAGAGCCTCCCACAGTACTGAGTCTGAAACATCTGGTGATTTATTGATAAAAAGAGAGAAAAAAAATTTTTTGTCAGCAATGAAGAAAACAAAGTGCTTTTCTGCCAAGAGTGAGGTACTAGAACGCCAGTTCCTCGTAAGGGAAGGCAAATTCAAAAAAGTCAGGTCAAGAATAAGAGGAGCATGGTCCGATATGATAATACTTTGGTATGTGCAAGATTGAACACTGGGAATTAAGGCATTATCCAAAATGAAATAATCAATTTGAGAGTAAGAATGATGGACACTGGAGAAAAATGAATATTCTCTTTTTTGGGGATTCAAAAACCACCAACCATCTGTCTTTTTGCCAAACTCTAAACACATTCTCACTCACTAAGACACAATTTACTCTGTGATGAACTTGGGATGCAAAACCTTAAACACAAGAAAGCAAAAGTTAAGCACAACTGCAACACGGCTGTCATCGTTTACACACAATAATAATTCTAAATTCTTCACACTTGTTTCACTTGTTCCAAATATTTAAATATACAAAATATAAGCCAGTTGAAAGTGCACAGAAGGCATGGGTGCATCTGTCAATCTGAGAAGCACAGAAGAGTGTAAATACAAGTGTGAAAATTTATATATATATATATATATATATATATACACGTTTATATGTACATACGAGTGGACTCAGAATCAAGACCAGATTTGTGTTAAGATACATGTGTATAGATACATACATATATATAGATTGATAGATGGACAGAGAGATATGCATGCACACACACATACACGCATATACAGTATACATAAACTACCGTTTAAAAGTTTGGGGTCAGTACATTTTTATTGTTTCTTTTTTTTTTTTTTTAAGAAATTAATACTTTTATTCACCAAGGATGTATTAAGTTAATAATTAAAAGTTTATTAAAAGTTAATAATAAATAATTTACATTGTTATAAAATATTTATATTTTGAATAAACACTGTACTTTTTAAACTTGTTATTCATGAAAGAATCCTGAAAAAAAAAAATAATTACAGGTTCCAAAAAATATTTGTCAGCACAACTGTTGATATTATCCAACAGTGATCATTCTAATAATAAATCCGCATATTAGAATGATTTCTGAAGGATCATGTGACACTTAAGACTGGAGTAACAGCTGATAAAAATTCAGCTTTTCATCACAGGAATAAATTCTATTTTAAAGTATGTTAAAATAAAAAAACATTATTTTATATTGTAAAAACATTTTGCAATATTACTGTTTTTTTTTTTCTATATTTTTAATCAAATAAATGCAGCCTTGATGAGCATAAGAGACTTCTTTAAAGACTATTGCAAGTCTTACTGACCCCAAACTTTTGAACGGTAGTGTATGTGTGTGTATTGTTCCTTTTTTTTTGTAACTACATGCACTGGGCACTGTGTTCTCCATTTTTTGATGTAGAGTCTAATGAATGATCTGCAGTGTGTATAGTATTGACTAATGTGTGTATGATTTGAAAGCATTGTTTGATTTTGTGTAGCGGTGGCAGACCCAAAGTTAAATTTTAAGGTAATAATTAAGTAATTAAATTGTTCGGGCGCCAGACAAGGCAAAAATAAATTGGCAAGTCAAAACAGTCATTACTATTATTTTTTTTATCAATTCCCGGAACTGCTCAAAATTAACCACCGATACACAAATTGTTATCTGCACATGCACATTAACACACAGGAAAACACAAATGAATGAAATAACACAATTCACAACAAATTTTAGTGTGCAAACTGTTGTTATTAGAGCACATGCATATGAAAAAGTATGTATGTATGAAGGATGTATGTATCACAGCATTTATATAATAATGAAAATTAGAAGCAGTAATTAAACATCCATGTGTTTTCACTTGCTTAATTCAGCCTTGAACAAGATGAAGATTTAAAAAATATATATATATATATATCAGTTTCCCTTTAAATTCATCTTGTGGAAACAGTCTTCAGTCTTAAAGTTCAAACTTTTCATACACAACAATAACGAAAAACAAAAAAAAACAAAATTTCCACCAGAAGTAAACTCACTGAGTCTGTGTGTTACATGAGTGTGTGCGTGCATGCAAGTTTTTCATGCAGTGTGGATGTGTGGGGGTTCGTCTGCATGAGGGAAAGAAATTTTTGGAGTTTCAGCTGTGTTTAACAAAGGAGGAGAAACTGAGGTACCTGCAGCAGGCAAACCAGTCTGGATTTTACGTTGCAACCGGCAATCATGCGCCACCAATTTTTTGGCGTAGGACACACCCGGTCTGTACAAACAGAGATCCAACACGCTTGGCCACTCTTGCTTTCAGGTATCGTCCATGTCATTTCCTTCCGCACTTCCATTTTTTCTTTGCTTTTACATAATTTGCGCCATTTTGTTTCACCCTAATTTGTGGGCAAAGTGCAAAAGCTGGTATGGATTTCTTTCTATATCACCACATTTGTATACAGGTGAAAATGTTTTGAAGTGAATGTTTGCTTGTTGGCAGTCATGGCCTAATGGTTAGAGAGTCGGGCTTGTAACCCAAAGGCCGCTGGTTCGATTCCTGCACCAGCAGGAATTGAAGGTGGGGATTGTGAATAAACAGCGCTCTTTCCACCTTCAATACCGTGACTGAAGTGCCCTTGAGCAAGGCACTGAACCCCCAGTTGCTCCCCGGGCACTGGAGCAATGGCTGCCCACTGCTCCGGGTGTGTGTTCACAGTGTGTGTGTGCGCGTGTGTGCACTCGTGATGGGTTAAATGCAGAGGACCAGTTTTGACTATGGGTCACAATATGTTACAACTTTCACTTTTTTTTTCCCGCTTTCACTTCATTTTGCCAGAAGAGTCAGGGGTTCAGTGAATTTAGTTTGCACATTTAGATTTGTGTTTAAGGTTTTGAGAAAATGAGTGAAGGTTTCAAAAAATGTGTTTTAGCATTTCAAAAAAACTGTAAATGTAATTTGGCTATTGCTACAAATATAACCGTTCTACTTAAGACAGCACACCCTTTTACATCCTTTTAATCCTTGAGATAAAAATAGACTGAAGTCTGTGGTTAACATCCTTCAACCCCAGAACCAGCTGTTGAGATCTTTAACTACTCTATAATTCTTGTTTCTTCGAATATGATCGCAAGCCCAACAAGCTTGCTCAGGACCAAAGTAGGCTGAACTTGCAACAAAATGGTCTCTCCAGGTGAAGTACTGCCTTTACAAACTCTCATTTTGGTCCAGAAGCTTAAGATGTTCAGCTAGTTCTTTAGGGGAGGAGAAGTCGTCCACATGGATGAAGGCATTGCCTGGAATTAATTCCTCATAGTTTTTCCTTGGTAGACCAAGAACCACAGGGACAGTGCCGAGTTTCAGAGGGTTGTAGAGTTTTTCTGTGATGTAATCTTTACTAATCGAGTTCTCAAAGGACAGGTAGAATTTACAGCTGGATATCAAATCCGAATAATCTTCATTCCTAACGGGCCTGTTGAAGCTGCGTCCGTAGGTTTCTATACTGATATGTTGCTTTAAATTTTCATAGTATTGTGAACGCTTGTAGTTTGAGTTCCACCTGCTCACAATCCAGCACACAAGTTTACTCTTATATGGGATTTTAAAAGTTGTGCTCCCACCAGTTTTCTCTGAGATTTGCCATAAGGTACCATGATGTCGGAGTCTTGTCTGTAAGTTGTGGTCAGATTGAACAGATTGTTTAGAGTTGAATGTGGTGCTGAATTAATGGGAGGCTCAATGTTCATCCAGATCCATTTCTGGAATGGAGGTCACGGCAGTGTCGGCATGTCATCCTCACGGATGTCTCTGTGATGAAACATTACGCCATGTGCACTTTTAAACTGATCCCTGTTGTCTGTCAAGCGGCAGCCGTGGATGTTGTACATTGACCTGCAGATTCCTAAATCAAACTTGGCCCCGAAAGGCCACATCCAGATCAGGAGGATGGTGTCTGGATCAGTCTGTGTCACTGTTTCTGTGTTGTTGACTATTTCCGTTTTATCTGATATCTTAGGATCGTTGATACAGTTCCAGTTTACGTTTGGCTGGTAGTACATGTAGAATATTGCTGAGAAACATATCAACAAAGCCACTGTGATGAGGAGGTTCTGACAGACTCTGGAACTCCGGAGCTCCATCATGACCTTAAACAGAGAGAACATGATTATGTGCTGGGCATGTTATCTAGGCCTGTCGCGATAAATCAATTAATCGCACAATAAAAAAAAATGACCTCGATAATTTTTTCGGCCACGATAATTTCACTTGCATACTTGTTTGTTATCCGCGACTGAATGACAACTCTCGTTTCCTTAGCGTAGGAGAAGCGAACCCTCTTGTCAGTTGCATTGTCTTTTGTGTGGGGAGGCAGCGCTTGTCAGTCACATGGACTTTGTGTGGGAAGGCAGGAGTGCTTGAGGCGACTGCAGAGAAGAGCAAAAAGACGAGACGCAAGTTGTGACATGGAATTGGTTTCAAAGCCAAACGCGACAGCTGCCGTGTGGGAGCACTTCGGATTCAAACCGAATGACCGTGGTGAACCACTTAACCTGAGCGAGCCGGTATGTCGCATTTGTTGTAAAACAGTATCGACTAAAACCGGTAACACAACAAACATGCACATGCACCTAAAACACAATCATCCTTTGCAGTTTTCCCAGATAGGAAAAAAAAAGCTACAACAGACGGGCCGTCTTCGTCTTCCCGACAGTGCACCATAACTGGGGCATTTAGTCGACAAACAAAGTACAAACAGGACAGTGCAAAATGGTTTTGCCTGTTATGGAATGCATGTTGAGCCTATTGTTTAATATTTTTTGAAGTGCAATTTTGTTTACATCCATTTTATTTATTGTTTTTGGTATTTATTCAAGTGCATTTTTTGTTAACAGAGACTGAGAGTCCATTGCTTTTATTGTTTTTGGTTGTTTTGTTCATTGTTATTGTGGATATTTAAAATGTTTTCCATTTTCAGTGTTAAATAGCCTAAAAATAAACGTTTTTGAATTTTGAAAGGTGTATGTGCATTATTATGCCATTATCATTATTCTAGATGAAAATGGTCTCAGATCGACAATATTATCGTTTATCGTGATAATTTCTTGGACAATTTATCGTCCAGCAAAATTTGTTATTGTGACAGGCCTAATGTTATCACAAAAAAGTTCTTCTTAATAGCAGCCAAGAGTTTACTCTTAAAACCTGTTCACAAAGATACTAAGATAAACTTATACTAAGCAACAGAGAAAAGTCTTAAGCTAAGAGTAAGGGCAGGGCTGACTATATTGCTATGGATGATATCAGCTTGCTTATTATGCACACTGTGATTAGCTGATAGCAGGCATGCAGATGGCACTAGGGACGGGGGATGGGGGGATCCGAAACAGGGATGACATTTTTTTATGAGCGGTTCAAGTGGCAGTCTATGGAGCCATGGAATAAAAGAATAAAAATGGTACATTTGATTTTATATTTCAAAATTCTGACTTATATTTTCGCAATTCAGAGATTATATCCCACAACGCTAGAGGAAAAACAACTCGTCATGCTCAGAGTTTATATCCCACACTTCTGGCTTTTTTCCCCTCAGAATTAATAAACTCACTAGTTTGTTAAATCGAGTTATAAAGTCCAAATTAGGAGATATAAACTTGCATTTGTGAGGGAAAAAAGTCAGAATTGTGAGATAAAATAAAAAAAAATTATGTAAATAAAAATAATACATTTAAATAA